>NW_026263310.1:0-22423 GCF_947179515.1 Apodemus sylvaticus
CTTCCAGAAGATCCTGCTATACCACTCCTGGGCATATACCCAGAAGACTCCCCACCATGTAATAAGGATACATGTTCTACTATGTTCATAGCAGCCCTATTTATAATTGCCAGATGCTGGAAAGAACCCAGGTATCCCTCAACAGAAGAGTGGATGCAAAAAATGTGGTATATCTACACAATGGAGTACTATTCAGCCATTAGAAAAAAATGAATTCATGAAATTCTTAGGCAAATGGATGGAGCTAGAGAATATCATACTAAGTGAGGTAACCCAGACTCAAAAGGTGAATCATGGTATGCACTCACTAATAAGTGGATATTAACCTAGAAAACTGGAATACCCAAAAACATAATCCACACATCAAATGAGGTACAAGAAGAAAGGAGGAGTGGCCCCTGGTTCTGGAAAGACTCAGTGAAACAGTATTCAGCAAAACCAGAACGGGGAAGTGGGAAGGGGTGGATGGGAGGCCAGGGGAAGAGAAAGGGGGCTTACGAGACTTTCAGGGGAGTGGGGGGGGCTAAAAAAGGGGAAATCATTTGAAATGTAAATAAATTATATCGAATAAAAAAGAAAAAAGAAAAAAAAAGAAAAAAAAAAGAAACCTGTTCTCTGCATAAAGTACTTGTCTCAGGTATATTTTTCTGTAGTTTTGGAGAACTGGCCTAGCATAGAAGGCATGGTTGTCGAATGAGTGTGAGCTGTAAAGATGAAATATAGAAGGCCATTCTTCAGAAAAACTACCGGCAATTGTTTCAGCTTAAATTGCCCAGGACTCTTGGCAGCACATCATACTATAAGATTATCATTAAAATCTACCTTTATTAGAAAAGCAAGTTGTTATTATTAGTTATTTTGTATGTGTATGAGTGTTTTACCTGAACATTTGCCTATGTACAATGTGCATGCCTGGGTGCCTATAGAGGCCAGAAGAGGATATCATATCTCCTAGAACTGGAGTTGCAGATGTTTAGAAGCCTTTATGTGGGTGTGGGAATCAAACCCAGGTCCTCTGGAAGAGCAGTCAATGCCTTTAACTACTGCTCAACCTCTCCAGTGCCAAGAAAAAATTATTATTAAAGGACAGAAGACAAGGACACCAATAAATAGTCACTCAGGGACAGTAGAAAACACACACACACTCTCTCTCACACACACACACACACACTCACACCCATATTCTGCCAACCAAATCAATATTCATGTCAAAGAAGACTAAATACAATAACTTTGATGTTGGCTTTGGAAGGATGCTTCCTTCTACTGTTTATTATTGTTTTCTTTCCTTTTATTGGATATTTTCTTTATTTACATTTCATTTATTTACATTATCCCCTTTTCCAGGTCTCCCCTCTGGAAATCCTCTATCCCATCCCTCCTCCTCCTGCCTCTTTGAGGGTGCTCCTCCACCCATCCATCCACTCCCCCTTCCTACCCCTGGCATTCCACTACACTGAGGCATCAAACAGGGGTTCTAAGGACTGTACCTAATATCAGCTGTGACTTCGGTTAAATGTGCCCATCCTTCCCTTCAGCTCCCTCCTCCAATATCCCGAGGACTCCGTAGGAATTCATACACTGTGATGTTGATTAAAAGGAGTTCTACAAAAGCTTATTGGTAGAAGGGTGATGGCTTCTGGATAAATAATTGCTATGAACTGTCAAAATGTGCCAGCATGGCCACAGTCATAGCATGTTAGGAGGGAGCTGCATCGCACTGGTTGGTCAGGTTCTCGCCATGTTAGATGAGTTCCCTTTTCCCTGCTGATTCTCATTAACATTAAATTGTCATAGAAACAGAATGCCAACACTGCCAAATGCGCTCTCGTGGCTGAAAGGAGCATAAACCACATGTGATAAAATAGGCCACTGGGCTAGTTAAACTCCACAGCTTGACATTCAGATTTAACAAAGCTGTCAGCTCATAGCCTATATTTTTGGGAAGCTGGCTACAAAGTGTGTACACACACTAGTATTTGGCTTTTTTTTTTCTTTTCTTTTTTTTAATCGATATAATTTATTTACATTTCAAATGATTTCCCCTTTTCTAGCCCCTCCACTCCCCGAAAGTCCCGTAAGCCCCCTTCTCTTCCCCTGTCCTCTCCACCCACACCCCTTCCCACTTCCCCGTTCTGGTTTTGCTGAATACTGTTTCACTGAGTCTTTCCAGAACCAGGGGCCACTCCTCCTTTCTTCTTGTACCTCATTTGATGTGTGGATTATGTTTTGGGTATTCCAGTTTTCTAGGTTAATATCCACTTATTAGTGAGTGCATACCATGATTCACCTTTTGAGTCTGGGTTACCTCACTTAGTATGATATTCTCTAGCTCCATCCATTTGCCTAAGAATTTCATGAATTCATTTTTTCTAATGGCTGAATAGTACTCCATTGTGTAGATATACCACATTTTTTGCATCCACTCTTCTGTTGAGGGATACCTGGGTTCTTTCCAGCATCTGGCAATTATAAATAGGGCTGCTATGAACATAGTAGAACATATATCCTTATTACATGGTGGGGAGTCTTCTGGGTATATGCCCAGGAGTGGTATAGCAGGATCTTCTGGAAGTGAGGTGCCCAGTTTTTGGAGGAACCGCCAGACTGCTTTCTAGAGTGGTTGTACCAATTTGCAACCCCACCAGCAGTGGAGGAGTGTTCCTCTTTCTCCACACCCTCTCCAACACCTGCTGTCTCCTGAATTTTTAATCTTAGCCATTCTGACTGGTGTAAGATGAAATCTTAGTATTGTTTTGATTTGCATTTCCCTAATGACTAATGAAGTTGAACATTTTTTAAGATGCTTCTCCGCCATCCGAAGTTCTTCAGGTGTGAATTCTTTGTTTAACTCTGTACCCCCATTTTTTAATAGGGTTGTTTGGTTTTCTGGAGTCTAACTTCTTGAGTTCTTTATATATATTGGATATTAGCCCTCTATCTGATGTAGGATTGGTGAAGATCTTTTCCCAATTTGTTGGTTGCCGATTTGTCCTCTTGATAGTGTCCTTTGCCTTACAGAAACTTTGTAATTTTATGAGGTCCCATTTGTCAATTCTAGCTCTTAGAGCATACGCTATTGGTGTTCTGTTCAGAAACTTTCTCCCTGTACCGATGTCCTCAAGGGTCTTCCCCAGTTTCTTTTCTATTAGCTTCAGAGTGTCTGGCTTTATGTGGAGGTCCTTGATCCATTTGGATTTGAGCTTAGTACAAGGAGACAAGGATGGATCAATTCGCATTCTTCTGCATGCTGACCTCCAGTTGAACCAGCACCATTTGTTGAAAAGGCTATCTTTTTTCCATTGGATGTTTTCAGCCTCTTTGTCGAGGATCAAGTGGCCATAGGTGTGTGGGTTCATTTCTGGATCTTCAATCCTGTTCCATTGATCCTCCTGCCTGTCACTGTACCAATACCATGCAGTTTTTAACACTATTGCTCTGTAGTATTGCTTGAGGTCAGGGATACTGATTCCCCCAGATTTTCTTTTGTTGCTGAGAATAGTTTTAGCTATCCTGGGTTTTTTGTTGTTCCAGATGAATTTGATAATTGCTCTTTCTAACTCTGTGAAGAATTGAGTTGGGATTTTGATGGGTATTGCATTGAATCTGTATAGTGCTTTAGGCAAAATGGCCATTTTAACTATATTGATTCTGCCGATCCATGAGCATGGGAGGTTTTCCCATTTTTTGAGGTCTTCTTCCATTTCCTTCTTCAGAGTCTTGAAGTTCTTGTCATACAGATCTTTCACATGTTTGGTAAGAGTCACCCCAAGATACTTTATACTGTTTGTGGCTATTGTGAAGGGGGTCATTTCCCTAATTTCTTTCTCAGCCTGCAGTTAAGTGATAGAGGGTTGAAGGAATGCTTTCGTGGGTAAAGTGCTTGCTCTGAAAGCTTAAGGACCTGAGTCTGGATCCCCAACACCTACATAAAAGCTATGTGTGAGTCAGGCAGTGGTGGTGCATGTTTCCAATCTCAGCACATGGGAGGCAGAGGCAAGAAGATATCTGAGTCCCAGGCCTACCTGGTCTACCAAATGAGTTCCAGGATATTCAGGGCTACACAGAGAAACCCTGTCTCAAAAAACAAAAAAACAAAAACAAAAAACAACAACAACCAAAAAAACCCCAGACAGACAGACAGATACGCTAAGTGTAGCCGTGCATCCCTATAGTTCTAACTGTAGATGATGGAGGCAGAAGGATGGCAGAAGCACCCAGGTCAGGATATCCAGCCCATTAGTGCATTCCAGGGCCAGAGAGACCCTGCCTCAAAAACAAAAGTGGAGGTCCATCCCTGGAACACTGGCGGGAAGGAGAGAACTGACTTCCCAAAGTTGTTTTGTGATTTCCACATACAATGGTATACATGCATCTATATTTATACACATATTAGAAAACAAATAACAAAATTAAAAACCATGGTAGGTGTTCTATGTCTACCTCTCACCCCACAAGTACAACTGTGTGTGTGTATGTGTAAGTGTAATTATAATATTATCATATTACATGAAATATAATATAATTATAATGAAGTTTCGTTTAAAGTAAAAAAAATATTCAACAAAGGTAATTTAAAACTCTGTGATCTTCTTCTCTTCTGTTATTAGTCTGTGACCATGACCAGGATGCACAGAGCTTCTGTGCTTTGGAATTTAACCCTCTATAGCACACCCCTAGCCTTTTCCTATCAGCAGTTTGCATCTTCTCTTCATTATTTTAATAAGTATTGTACATTGCATCTTAGCAAAAAAGTATATTAATCACATTAAATGTTAGTATGTAGTCATCAAATTCAATGGTCTACAGTTTTCCTAGGAATTCTCTAGGCTGTAACTGGGAGTATGGCTGCAGGGTAGAGCACATGTCTGGCAATAAGGCCTTAGACTTATTTGTCAGCAGGAAAAAGGAGATGAGAAACAATTGGGTGTGAGTATGTGAAAATAATGGAGAATTGTGAAATTTAATCTGTTTTCAAGTTGGACTAAAATTGTAGGTCATGTGTGAAGTTGTATGATTTTACGTTCTCCAGAGAGAGTATGATTTATTTTACATTCAAATCCCTTGCTTTTTCTGACTAACCAGCAACTTTGTCTTTACTAGACTAACCATATTAATGTTAAAAAATTGTCTAGATTTAAAAATAATAACTCAGTTATTGGCTATGGCAAATAACATTTGTAATTCATCTGGAAACAAAAACCCTATATTGCCAAAAATTTCCTGGTAAGCCAAGGTGGATTGTAAAAAGCAATATTTCTTTCCAGTATCAATTGAAAATTTCAGGCATCTCACTAGTACTACAGATTCTGAATCACATTAAAGGGGTGGCCATATTTAACGTTATTCTAAAATAGGCGTATCTCTATTACAGGACCATCTTGCTAAGGTTAGGGTAGAAGCTAGTTTATGTGTTAGAGGGAGAAGGGTAAGGATTATTGAAAAGGTGCCTGGATGGTTACTTTGGACATTCAAGTTTTTGTGGGAGTAGAGAAGAGTTTATTATACACAATTTACTGGGTCCTAGACTTTCTTATATTTGTGACCAAACATCTGAGAGAAATAATTTCTTTTGCTCTAAATTGAAGAGGTTGCTGTCCATCATGATAGGAGGAATGGTGGAGCAGGCAGGAAGCATGGACATGATGGGAAAGTGGGTAAAAGGTCACCCAAGGTCAAGTGGGTCTTACCTTCCACAAGTTTATTGACTCCTGTTATATAGCCTGCTTAGATTTTGACTCCATTAGTGGATTAAACTACTCACTATCTTAGGGCCCTCAAGGTCTACCCAATGTAAAAATCCTTATGGATTTTTCTAGTTAATCTTTTTTTTGTTTTTAAAGATTTATTTATTATTATATGTAAGTACTCTGTAGCTGTCTTCAGACACACCAGAAGAGAGCATCAGATCTTATTACAGATGGTTGTGAGACACCATGTGATTGCTGGGATTTGAACTCAGGACCTTCAGAGGAGCAGTCAGTGATCTTAACTGCTGAGTTATCTCTCCAGCCCTCTAGTTAATCTTCTAAACATCTCTCAGTCCAATGAAGTTGAAAATTAACCATCTTTTACTCCGATTATCATTTCAACTCTATTGTATGATATTGGCCATTGCTGGCTTTATTGTTCTCATACAAAAGAGTTGGTTAATAAGCAAACTGATCTTTATCCCTGATTTAAATAGAGACTGTACAATAGTACCATGTTCTATCATCAAAGGCAGAAAGCTCAGCTTCATTCATATTCTCAACAGATACTTGCTGAACATGCATTGGCATTTGCCAAGAAAGGCAGTAGGGGAAGATGAGACTAGGACACATGACTTGTGAAGGGAGATTGTTTTTTGGGTTGGCTTTATATAAATGGGAACACCATGGCCCTGATAACAACCTACCCTCAAAAGAGCTTTTCAAAAGAGCTAGGTGGATGAATGTGAGTATGTTCTGTGAGTAGAGGCTGAGTGCCAGGGGACAAGTAGCTGATTGTCAAAACCATAGGCCAAGCCTTTGTGAAAATGGACTTCCCAGAGAAAAGAAAATGTTGATCCAAGAGTGAAGCACACAGGGATTGTTGGCATGGGAAAATTAGAAGCACAAAGCTAAGATGAAGTACTCAAGAGAATAAGAAAATGAAAAATAATATCTGAGATGGAAGAAGTCTGAATGTATGTAATCAGGTATAAAGCAATTGCCTCAACTTTTTTTGGAAAAGTGTTCTATAATGGTATTTAATTGATGTCTTATTATCTTACAAATACAAAATATTAGAAAGTAGTCTTAAAATAGGATTGTACATGATTCCAAACAAAAGAAAAAATGATTTAGATCTTCCATAACTTTCAGTGAATGATTGAGATTGTTGGTCACATTATTTCTTCTTCATGTGTTTATATATTTCTTGTTACATGTGTGATATATACACATGTGTGATATATACACATCTTATTAGTTTGTATTTATTTATTAACAGTTTTTAAGCATGAGAACTTAAAAAAGATAAAAGCTTTTTGTCAGTAATTCTAAATTGAATCTATGATGCAATTTATAGCCATTTGAAGCTGGCCACTCCTGACTTGGGATATTTTGGGTTTAATGATGACAGTTGTTTATAGAACTCTGTGTCCCTGTTCCTCCCAAGTGAGACCTGCTGACTCGGTGCTCAGAAAACTTTAGTCTGTGTGGGTACTAAGAAAGCAAAGCTGGAAAAGAATTTCACATCTCCTTTCTACAGACCTAGGGGAGGCAGAGTGGGCCAGAGGAAGGAATAGCTGTTAGCAGTTCTAGTGGTTGTCTCCAACTCCTACACTGCCCCAGCATAAAATTTCTTGCAGGATGGTATTATTTATTCTTTGACATTTCATGCATGTGTACAATGAACTTTGATCATATCTACACTCAATTCTCCACCCCAACTCCTCCTGACACCCCTGTCACATACCTTCATATCTTCCTTTTTGTATGTGTAACCTTGTTAGTGCTGTCAGTGCTGCATACGAGCAGGAATCCCTGTTCTGCAGCTAGCCCATGCTTCTCCATCATGTCCCACAGAGCAACATTATCAAGGAAAGCCAAGAGAGAGGAAATAACAAGTACTTAAAGAAAGGACCAAAGCTCTCTAACAGTCCAGCAACCCGATGCTATTTTAACCTTGTAATCCTTTGATGGGTATCTACAATGTGCCCAGAACCCTTTCCATTTAAAACAAAAAGCATTATTATAGTGTACAAATATTTTTCTCCATAATAAGCCTGAGTTACTAATAATATTAGCCAGGTTTAGGTTTTATTATTTAGGTTTTCATATTTGCATTTTCCCAGCCAACATATGCAGTTTCTGTTGAAGACTACACAGGCATGCAATAATTTCTATTGGAAACATATGTTTTTAAATTTGTCATTTAAGAGTGAACATATAAGACAGTTTCAACAGCAATAGCAAAGGAGATTCTGACATAGTTTTTCTCTCTCCTTGCTTCATGTTGTAGTGATGGAGAGAGCTTTAAGTTGGGACTGGAGACACAAGACAAAATGAGATGCTTGCTCATGTTTTTGCTAAGTGAAAAGATTCCTTCACAGACTAGAACATCCAATGGCTAGGATGTTTTTCTTCCCATTATTTTCCTATTCCAGGTTTCCTTGTGGAAGTAGACATGATACTAGGAGCACAAGGCTTTGCAGGGGTGAGGTGAGGCAAGGTGAGGCCACAGTTTCTGCCTGTACTTCTCACCAGTTTGGATTCATCCCATTCTCCTGTGAAGTTCTGACTTCACCTTGTTCACTGTCTAATTGCCTCCCATTCCTGGCCTCATCCTGACTTGCTCTATTGTCCTGTGAGCCCCAAACAAAACATTTCCATGTAATACACACACACACACACACACACACACAACATAGAGTTTTAGTCACCCACACCCACACATAAAAAAGAAGCCCACAGAATTGTTTGTTTTCTTGAATGCAACTGAAGATTGTTCTACTAAATTAACCAAGTCAGCCTTGGAAAGATGACCCCATATTTTCCCTCATTTGTGGATTCTGGATTTTATAGACACACGTCATGTAACTGTATGACATGAAAGTAAAGGAGAAACTGTGTAAGACAACAAAGGAGCTAATAAGAATGAGAAAAGGCAGGGGGAAAGGTGTTCAAATTATGTTTATGTAGTTGTATAAAGATGTTTTTATACCATCTGTAGAAACCCAGCTGTAATGGTTGGTGTAATATAGTGCTCAGCTGAGTCTTAATCTGCCTCATTTGTTAATATAATTCTGCCTTTGAAGTGGGGCATTTGCAACCCTTTTGTGTTTTATCTTTGAAATGAAATATATTTCAAATTTAATGCATTTGACTCAGTTTAATAGTTTGTTATTATTGAATGTGAAAGTAAGCTGCAGAAACAGAGTAATAAAATCGTGTGATTTACAACTGTTCATTAACAGCTGGACTAGCGGGGCCCCTTATCCTGTACTCACAGACACGAACTTTAGGTGGAATAAAACACGCAGGACCCTACTCTGGGATGGCGGCCCCCATGATAGTTTAGATGGCTTTAGAATTTAGTGGGCTATGTGGATGACTATGGATAAGACTGAACTACCCAGTTCTCAGGCTATTCCCTTGAATAAACCATGTATAGTAGAGTGTACCACTCACAGGGGAAAAGTAATTACCAGTCTATTGATCACTGAATCACAGCTTGTAGACATTGATTTTAGTGATTATGAAAAGAGTCTTTATGTAGCTGGTCTTCGAGTAGGAAGGTTTTATAGATGATATCACATTTACTAAACATGTGGCTTTGGGTCTGAAACTATGCTAAATACTTGACCACTTTTTATTATTTACTTGAGTCTTCACCAAAAGTATAAGAGAAATTGTGCTATTCATTGTACAGTAGAAAGAACCAAGATTTGGCTTACATTTACTGAGAGGTAAGCCGGATGACAGACCTTTCCTAGAGGGATGCAATGAGCAAGTGTGTGAGCACACATGCACACTCTTGAGCAAACACCCATATACATGCAGACGCATAGACACACACACAGACACACATGCATAGACACACATGCACAGATACACACAGACACATAGACACAAATACAGATACATATACATACATACACATGCACACACACATACACACACACACAGAGAAAGAGAGAGAGAGAGAGAGAGAGAGAGAGAGAGAGAGAGAGAGAGAGAGACTTTCAGCCCCCAAAGAACACCATGACATACCAAAGTAATGATTACTCCAATGTCCACCTTGGTGAAATATTGAGTTTTTATTGGGGTCCCTGATGACTCCTCCCTCCAAGATTGCCCCAGAAAGGAGCCTGCAGAGAATCCCTTAGAGCAAAAGGAAATATCTGATTCTGATGTCCTTTCAGGTGATAGTGGGAAGTTCCACACCAAGTGATTTAGTCTGGGATAGCCTATGTGACAAGATGCATGGAAAAACCAGATACTGAGCAGGTCCCTAAATTAGAACTGGAAGTCATAGCACAACATGACTTAACAGTGTCCCAGATAAAGTGATGGAGTTGGTTTGGGGCATAGCCTGATTTCTCCAGACTGGCACCTGTGGCCATGATCTTAAAGAGGCAGGGTAATGAGCTAGCATTCCCCCTCCTTATCAACATGGAATCTCACCAGAGCTAGAGAGTGAACCTAAACAAAATTGTGCCTACTCTTCTTTGAACCCAAGACACTAATTCAGCTCTTTTGGGATCACTACTTGCCCACAGGTGTTGGTGTCACATCCTTCCTCACAACCCCTGGTTTTTCTAAGAGAAAAATCCTATGCTATTCTCAGAAGGGATTCCTAGTATTTGCATCATTAGAAAAGAGTCTGTAATAAGGATATATGTTCCACTATGTTCATAGCAGCCCTATTTATAATTGCCAGAAGCTGGAAAGAACCCAGATATCCCTCAACAGAAGAGTGGATGCAAAAAATGTGGCATATATATACAATGGAGTACTATTCAGCCATTAGAAACAATGAATTCATGAAATTCTTAGGCAAATGGATGGAGCTGGAGAACATCATACTAAGTGAGGTAACTCAGACTCAAAAGATGAATCATGGTATGCACTCACTAATAAGTGGGTGTTAACCTAGAAAACTGGAATACCCAAAACATAATCCACACATCAAATGAGGTATAAGAACAGAGGAGTGTCCCCTTGTTCTGGAAAGACTCAGTGAAGCAGTATAGGGCAAAACCAGAACAGGGAAGTGGGAAGGGTTGGGTGGGAAACCAGGGGGAGGGAAGGGGGCTGATGGGACTTCCCCAGAAAAGGGGAAATCATTTGAAATGTAAATAAATATATCAATAAATTTAAATAAAATAAAAATAAAAGAAATACATTTTAAAAACAAAACAAAAAAAGAAAAAGAAAAAGAAAAAAAAAGAAAGAAAGAAAAGAGTCTATTGGAATAGAGTCTTAGACATTGATTCTGAGCCTTGCCTACAGCAGGAAACCTAGCTGAAAAGACTCACCAGCCACCTGAAAGGAAGCTTCCACAAGTGTTTGTTTAATTTATGAAATGCATGAGAATTCTGTGTTCTTTCCCACATCCTGTTTATGTTATGGTTAAAAGAAAATATTGTGTTAAATTGCTTTCCTTGCATTTGATTAGAACGTGAATCTTAGTGAAATGTTTAATTTTACATCCCCACCCACTATCTTTAAGGCACACTTGGAACATGGGCTGGATTTATCCTGTAAATTCCTGTCATCACTGGATCCTCTATGAATCTTGCATCCAAGATACATAAAAGCAGTACTTTTTTTCCAAGTGAAAAATAGAATTTTAGTGTGAGAAAGTGGGTTGTAAGTGGAGTGTATCTCCTCGTAGAGACTCTTGTCATTCCTCGCTGGACCATTCTCTTGAGAAACCCATCAATCTTCAGAGCGACGCATGGAGAAGCCTGATGAGTGCTGAGACCGTGTGCGCTGTTCAGCAGGCATCGGAGTCCACATCAGAGTTGGCATGTCGTGCCTAAAAGGACCATGGCCACTGGAACGCATCGAGAGGAGGAACTTAACTCACAGCTTACACCATTGGAACACTAGAGTGCCAGACAACTGATTTTTTTTTTCTTAAGATACTGTTTAATCGTGAATGTGGTAGACTGTAGAAGCCTTCTGAGGCACGAATGTTGCTCTAAATTTTACATTTATGGAAACTGTAGCTCAAAGAGGTGAAGAAGTTTGCCCAAGAAGGCAGCTAGTGGCTGGCAATGGCTTGGCAACACTGTTGATGGCTTCTCTAATGGCCATTCCCTCTTTCCTTGCTAATAATAAGCTATGATTGATTTAAGTGAACTGTTTGTTTTCAGACCAGGACAAGGGACTGAGGTGCATGTTTTATATATCAAAGCATACCTGACTTCCAGGTTCTCCAGCATCCCTCAGGTCCTACCTGGCATACCCTGTCCTCAACCCTGAACTTCCAGTCCAGGAGCCTAGCTGGCTGCCCTCCCCCAAGGGGCTCCTCCCTTTATAATCCAGACATTTTGCTTCCTCCTCCTCCTCCCTCCCTCCCTCCCTCCTCCTTCCCCTCCCTTAACCCTCCTACCCCCATCTTCTCTCTGCATACACCCTATCTCCCACCTTCTCCCCCCATCCATGGCAACTCCTTTGGCCTCAATTGTTGGGGCCAGTGAGAAGCTTACCAATACAGCTGCCTTTAATGTAATCCAATCTGGCTTGGACTGGCTCATTTCATCAGTAGAGAAATAATATATTACCCTCAAACTTAGGGAATGGGCAGGGTGGAGGATGGCTGTGGGTTCTGAAGAGTTCTGCTGACCTCTGACCCACTTCTATACCTATAGTTTCTGGGCCTTTTGGCTGAGTATAGTCTGTCTCAGTAAGGCATTTGCTGATATTTAATGACAAATCAATCTTATACTTTTTTATTATAAACATTTTGGTTAGAAAGAAAAACTGAAAACATAGTGAATCACTATCTACCCACCATCTACATTTAAAAAACCATAACCACCTTGAGATATTGCTTTATATACTATTGGTGACTTACAACTGGTTCCACTGACAGTGCTAGAGGTGTCTGATGGTAATGCCTTCTAAGCATTACATTAGCACAGTGCGCTTTCTGGGTTTATAATAAATTTCATTGCTTGGAAGATAATAAATTTATCAAGAATACAAATATTACCTAATTCTTCTATCATTCTGCAATAAGTAACTTAAATTTTTGTCATATCTCCGTGAGTGGCGTGTGTGTGTGTGTGTGTGTGTGTGTGTGTGTGTGTGTGTAAGTGTTGAATGCTCTGTTAGAACATATTTTTATATGCTTTTATTTTGTAAGTCAATGATTGTTTTTCAATCTTTTAAGGTTTTTTTTTCTTGTTTTGAGTGTGTGTGTGTGTGCGTGTGTGTGCCTGTATGTGTGTGTTTGTGTGTGTGTGTGTGTAGGTGTGTATAGGTGTAAGTAAGGTGTGGGCACATGATTGCAAGTGACCACAAAGGTCAGACTCCTGATATGGGTGCTGGGACTCAGACTCAGGTTGCCGGGAAGAGCAATATATTCTCTTAACAGTTGAGTAACCTCTCCTGCCCAATCGTCAATGATAATAATATTATAAGTTTAAGTAGTTTTCAAAAACATACATTAGTAGCTATGTGATACTTAACTGCATAAACCTTTTAATTTATATAGTCCTATAAAGTTAATATGAGTGGTATTTCCATTCACGTATAAATAAACCTTACACCTATTCTTCATGCACATACTTCTGGGCTTTTTTTTTTATTCTGAAATTGTGTTATCTCAGCTTGGTAGATAGAGTGAACAATTCAAGACTAATTAACACAGATTTTCAAGTAATTTCAGAAAAGACTGTGACCATCAGCATGAGACTGTATCGTGGTTGTCCACAGCATGAGGGCCTTTATGGAACATGGATGTGGTATGAGAAAGGCCCAAAGATTAAAAGAACAAGGTATTCCTGAGTCCCCTGGTTGATTTCTGTTCCACCTCCACTATGAACCCTTGGTGGATCTTTATTTTCTCTAGTGAAGAAGTCTCAAGATATACAATCTGAGGAAACACCCCAAGCTAGGAAAAGCATTGAGCTGAAACTGGTTCTTTTTTTTGTCACCCAGAGGTACCAGAATTACATGCAAGAGCTGCCAGTGGGTGTGCTGATATCTTAGGCAGAATCTAAGGAGCCATCCAAGACCTGCATATTCCCCACATTGTATCTTTCTCTGCATCATTTCTAGGACTATGGCGAATTCATGTGATACAGCTAGACTTAGAAGGCTTATCTGGACAAGATTTACTTGATTGCACAAACCTTTAAAATTTGACTCAAGAAATTGTAGACAGAAGTTAGATTTGAAGTGAAAAGTGGGTTTGATACATTGGGTTCTTCATAGCTACCTTTGGAAATAGATGAGGTCATATGGTCAGGCAGCCTGTAGGAATCTAGAGGAACCCTCGAACACAGAAATCTTAATCCTATGAGGACAAAGAAGCAAATTTGCCATTGACCTAGTGGGAGATAATGAATGAATATACAACCATGGGGAAAGCGATTTGGGAGGACCAACTTTTATCACAATTACATTCCTTTACTGTACCCACAAGGAGGATAGATCTACCTGCACTGGTGAGAGAGCTTCCCCCTACTAGATTCATAGGAAAATAGACTATTGATTCTCCCTTTGGATTTCATGATATGCCCTTGAAAATTAGTATACTATAAACACTTCTATATCCTTGTAATTTCAAATGAGCTAGCTGTAAACAAACTAAGCCAACATTTTCTATGTTCAGGAGGCAGATACATGTAAAAAGTTCTTTTATAGTTAAAATATCAAGCTTGTACTCAGATGAAAATCCAGAAATTTGTTCATGAAGCACATAGATTTACAAGCCTAAGCCCAGGGAAGTTAGGGGTTGCAAAACTGACACTGGCTCCCAGCGCATTTAAGAACATATATAACTATCTGACATGTAGATTTGACCAGCATGCATGCTGAATGTGCCCAAGGTGACAGAACACAAATATAGATGAAATGACGCAAGCTGGGACCCAATCTACATGTCTATGAAGAAGAAATATAAAAATAGAGAAATATGTGGTTGTGTATATCTTTAGGGTAACAAAATTGATCTAGAATATATGTATTAATATCCATAAATCTCAAAAAGTGATGTGAAAAAGAGTACAGAATAATATCATGTAACACCATTTTTAAAGCTTTAAAATGAAAAAGGAGACCATATGTTACTTATATACATAAATGTGTAGCAAATTTTAAAATATTCATCAAATTAATAACAAAATCAAGATAACTGGCTCTCTCAGGAAGGGATGAAAAGACATATAGACAGAGCTTTAAAAGTGCCTATTTCTGGTGATGCGGCGGCAGCGGCGGTGGCGGCAGTGCAGCAGTAGCTGGTCCAGCTGAAGGGCCATCAGCAGTGGAGACAGGGCGACACAGGGACCAGTTAGGCCCTGCGCACACGACCACTGACCTTCGCTGACCAGCCGGGCGGCAAGCAGCTGCAGTTGTGCTGTGCCTTTCCTGCACGGAGGCCACTTCAGAACTCGGCCTCCCACCAGTCAGGAGAGGTGCATCCATCTTGGTTCCGGACTCCGGGGATCAGACAGACTGAGGTACACAAACATAATCCGAGGCCAACACCGTGGTGGTCTGAGCCCGACGGGCGTTGGCCTGCACCCAGGCCCTGGGCGGGTCGGGGGGCCATCGGGGTGCCAACCCAGCCAGGGGTTTTTTTGCCCAGGCCTGCGCGCGCGCTGCCGCCATTTTGCCTGCAGGACGACAGAGAGCTCAGGCGGGCAGACCTGTAACAGGCATAGCCTGAGGCTAACAAAGCGGGGGTCTGGGCCCCAAAAGGCACAGGACTGACCCCAAGGACTGGGCGGCTTGGTGGGCCATCTGTGAGTCAACCCGCCCAGGGGATTGTTAGCACAGCAGACTCTCCCAGCGCTTTCAGGGAGCACGGGCGCGCACGCCCGCCATCCTAGTCACCTGGCGGACCCAATTAACAGTCATAGCCCTAGGGGAACTTTGCTCAGACCTTGGCCTCCCAGGCTTTTGCCTGGACTCAGGGACTGGGCGGCCAGGCTAACCTTGTGTGCAACAGCCCGGTTGGCGGATCGGCTGCCCAGCGGAGTGAGCGGAACACAGGGGAGATCACAGCAGCATACACCATCGGGACTCCCTGGGGGTGGACACGGGCTCCATCTGCTCCACAGACACAATCTGGGGCAAGGCCTCAGGCAGAAGCCCTCAGCTCTACTCCCTCCGCTTCCGGATCCAGATCAGCCTGGGCGGCAGCACCACATCTCCAAGTCCTGCAAGTGGCTAGCTGGGCTTCCGGGAGGCCAGCTGGGAGAAGTCAGTGTGCTCCAGTGAATCCAGCGGGCCCCAGTGGGAGCCTTCGGGTGCCTGCTTTGGGATCTGAACAGCCTGGGCAGCAGCACCCTGTCTACAAGCAGTGCAGGAGGTAAGCTGTGCACCAGAGGCCAACTGGGAAGGGCCAGCTTGCACTGGTGAGTTCAGCACTGACAAGACAAACTAACACCAGTGAGAACTAGATGGCAAAAGGCAAACACAGGAACGTCACTAACAGAAATCAAGGCAATATGGCAACATCTGAACCCAATTCTCCTCTACCAACATGTCCTGGATACCCCATCACGCCAGTAAAACAAGATTTGGATTTAAAATCACTGGTCATGATGCTGGTACAGGAACACATGAAGGACATACTTAAAGAAATTCAGGAGAAAATGGATCAAAAGTTAGAAGCCCTTGCAAGGGAAACACAAAAATCATTGAAAGAAATCCAGGAGAATACAAAAGCCAACAAGGAGGAAATGCAAAAAACATTTAAAGAAATACAGGAGAACTTTGGTCAACAGGCTGAGGTCATGAAAGACGAAACACAAAAATCTCTTAAAGAAATACAGGAGAACTTTGGTCAACAGGCTGAGGTCATGAAAAAGGAAACACAAAAATCTCTTAAAGAATTACAGAAAAACACAAACATGCAAGTGAAGGAGCTAAGCAAAACCATCCAGGATCTAAAATCAGAAGTAGAAACAACTAAGAAAACTCAAAGGGAGACAACTTTGGAGATAGAAAGCCTTGGGAAGAAATCGGGGGACAGAGATGCAAATATCAACAACAGAATACAAGAGATAGAAGAAAGAATCTCAGATGCTGAAGATTCCATAGAAACCATGGACTCAACAGTTAAAGAAAATGCAAAATGCAAAAAGCTTGTAACCCAAAATATCCAGGAAATCCAGGACACAATGAGAAGACCAAACCTAAGGATTATAGGCATAGAAGAGAGTGAAGATTTACAACTTAAAGGGCCAGCAAATATCTTCAATAAAATCATGGAAGAAAACTTCCCTAACCTAAAGAGAGAGATGCCCATGAATATACAAGAAGCCTACAGAACTCCAAACAGACTGGACCAGAACAGAAATACTTCCCGTCACATAATAATCAAAACACCAAATGTTCTAAACAAAGAAAGAATACTAAAGGCAGTAAGAGAAAAAGGCCAAGTAACATATAAAGGAAGACCTATCAGAATCACAGCAGACTTTTCACCTGAGACTATGAAGGCTAGAAGGTCCTGGGCAGATCTCATGCAGACTCTAAGAGAACACAAATGCCAACCAAAACTACTATATCCAGCAAAACTCTCAATCACCATAGATGGAGAAACTAAGATATTTCATGACAAAACCAAGTTTACCCAATATCTATCCACAAACCCGGCCCTAAAAAGGATAATAGGAGGACAACACCAATACAAGGAGGGAAACTTCACCCTGGAAAAAGCAAGATAGTAACCTTTCATCAAACCCAAAAGAAGTTAAGCATTCAAATTTAAAAAATAACGTCAAAAATGATAGGAAGTAACAATCACTATTCCTTAATATCTCTTAACATCAATGGACTTAATGCCCCAATAAAAAGACACAGACTAACTGACTGGATACGTAAACAGGACCCTACATTTTGCTGCTTACAGGAAACACACCTCAGGGTCAAAGACAAACACTACCTCAGAGTAAAAGGCTGGAAGACAATTTTACAAGCAAATGGTCTCAGGAAACAAGCTGGAGTAGCCATCTTAATATCAGATAAAATTGACTTTCAACCCAAAGTCATCAAAAGGGACCCTGAGGGACACTTCTTGCTGGTCAAAGGAAAAATACAAAAAGAAGAACTGTCAATCCTGAACATCTATGCCCCAAATGCAAGGGCACCCTCTTTCGTAAAAGAAACTTTATTAAAACTAAAAGCACACATTGCACCTAACACAATAATTGTGGGTGACTTCAACACTGCACTTTCCTCAATGGACCGATCAGGAAAACAGAAACTAAACAGGGACACAATGAAACTAATTGAAGCTTTGGACCAATTAGATTTAACAGATATATATAGAACATTCTATCCTAAAACAAAAGAATATACCTTTTTCTCAGCACCTCATGGTTCCTTCTCCAAAATCGACCATATAATTGGTCACAAGACAGACCTCAACAAATATAAGAAGATAGAACTAATCCCATGCCTCCTATCTGATCACTATGGAGTAAAAGTGGTCTTCAATAGCAACAGAAACAACAGAAAACCCACATACACGTGGAAACTGAACAATACTCTACTCAATGATACCTTGGTCAAGGAAGAAATAAAGAAAGAAATTGAAGACTTTTTAGAACATAATGAAAATGAAAACACAACATACCCAAATCTATGGGACACAATGAAAGCAGTGCTAAGAGGAAAACTCATAGCCCTGAGTGCCTCCAAAAAGAAAATGGAGAGAGCATACATTACCAGCTTAATGACACACCTGAAAGCCCTAGAACAAAAAGAAGCTATTTCGCCCAGGAGGAGTAGAAGGCAGGAAATCATCAAACTCAGGGCCGAAATCAATCAAGTAGAAACAAAGAGAACCATACAAAAAATCAACAAAACCAGGAGCTGGTTCTTTGAGAAAATCAACAAGATAGATAAACCCTTAGCCAGACTGACCAAAGGGCACAGAGAAAGTATCCAAATTAACAAACTTAGAAATGAAAAGGGAGATATAACAACGGAAACTGAGGAAATCCAAAAAATCATCAGATCCTACTACAAGAGCCTGTACTCAACACAACTGGAGAATCTGGAGGAAATGGACAATTTCCTTGACAGATAAAAAATACCAAAATTAAATCAGGACCAACTAGACCATCTAAACAGTCCCATAATGCCTAAAGAAATAGAAGGAGTCATAGAAAGTCTTCAAACCAAAAAAAGCACAGGACCAGATGGCTTCAGTGCAGAATTCTACCAGACCTTCAAAGAAGAGTTAACACCAATACTCTTCAAACTATTCCACAAAATAGAAACAGAAGGAACACTACCCAATTCCTTCTACGAAGCCACAATTACGCTGATACCAAAGCCACAAAAAGATCCAACAAAGAAAGAGAACTTCAGACCAATTTCCCTTATGAACATCGATGCAAAAATACTCAATAAAATTCTTGCCAACCGAATCCAAGAACACATCAAAACGATCATCCACCATGATCAAGTAGGCTTTATCCCGGGAATGCAGGGTTGGTTCAATATACGGAAATCCATCAATACAATCCACTACATAAACAAACTCAAAGAACAAAGCCACATGGTCATTTCATTGGATGCTGAAAAAGCATTTGACAAAATTCAGCATCCCTTCATGCTTAAAGTCTTGGAGAGAACAGCAATTCAAGGCCCATACCTAAACATAGTAAAAGCAATATACAGCAAACCGGTAGCCAGCATCAAACTAAATGGAGAGAAACTTGAAGCAATCCCACTGAAATCAGGGACCAGACAACGCTGCCCCCTTTCTCCTTATCTTTTCAATATTGTACTTGAGGTACTAGCTCGGGCAATTCGACAACATAAGGAGGTCAAAGGGATACAAATTGGAAAGGAAGAAGTCAAACTATCATTATTTGCAGACGACATGATCGTCTACCTAAGTGACCCAAAGAACTCCACTAGAGAGCTCCTACAGCTGATAAACAACTTCAGCAAAGTGGCAGGTTATAAAATCAACTCCAGCAAATCAGTGGCCTTCCTATACTCAAAGGATAAGCAGGCTGAGAAAGAAATTAGGGAAATGACCCCCTTCACAATAGCCACAAACAGTATAAAGTATCTTGGGGTGACTCTTACCAAACATGTGAAAGATCTGTATGACAAGAACTTCAAGACTCTGAAGAAGGAAATGGAAGAAGACCTCAAAAAATGGGAAAACCTCCCATGCTCATGGATCGGTAGAATCAATATAGTTAAAATGGCCATTTTGCCTCAAGCACTATACAAATTCAATGCAATACCCATCAAAATCCCAACTCAATTCTTCACAGAGTTAGAAAGAGCAATTATCAAATTCATCTGGAACAACAAAAAACCCAGGATAGCTAAAACTATTCTCAGCAACAAAAGAAAATCTGGGGGAATCAGTATCCCTGACCTCAAGCAATACTACAGAGCAATAGTGTTAAAAACTGCATGGTATTGGTACAGTGACAGACAGGAGGATCAATGGAACAGGATTGAAGATCCAGAAATGAACCCACACACCTATGGCCACTTGATCCTCGACAAAGAGGCTGAAAACATCCAATGGAAAAAAGATAGCCTTTTCAACAAATGGTGCTGGTTCAACTGGAGGTCAGCATGCAGAAGAATGCGAATTGATCCATCCTTGTCTCCTTGTACTAAGCTCAAATCCAAATGGATCAAGGACCTCCACATAAAGCCAGACACTCTGAAGCTAATAGAAAAGAAACTGGGGAAGACCCTTAAGGACATCGGTACAGGGAGAAAGTTTCTGAACAGAACACCAATAGTGTATGCTCTAAGAGCAAGAATGGACAAATGGGACCTCATAAAATTACAAAGTTTCTGTAAGGCAAAGGACACCATCAAGAGGACAAATCGGCAACCAACAAATTGGGAAAAGATCTTCACCAATCCTACATCAGATAGAGGGCTAATATCCAATATATATAAAGAACTCAAGAAGTTAGACTCCAGAAAACCAAACAACCCTATTAAAAAATGGGTACAGTGTTAAACAAAGAATTCACACCTGAAGAACTTCGGATGGCGGAGAAGCATCTTAAAAAATGCTCAACTTTATTAGTCATTAGGGAAATGCAAATCAAAACAACCCTAAGATTTCATCTTACACCAGTCAGAATGGCTAAGATTAAAAATTCAGGAGACAGCAGGTGTTGGAGAGAGTGTGGAGAAAGAGGAACACTCCTCCACTGCTGGTGGGGTTGCAAATTGGTACAACCACTCTGGAAAGCAGTCTGGCGGTTCCTCCGAAAACTGGGCACCTCACTTCCAGAAGATCCTGCTATACCACTCCTGGGCATATACCCAGAAGACTCCCCACCATGTAATAAGGATACATGTTCTACTATGTTCATAGCAGCCCTATTTATAATTGCCAGATGCTGGAAAGAACCCAGGTATCCCTCAACAGAAGAGTGGATGCAAAAAATGTGGTATATCTACACAATGGAGTACTATTCAGCCATTAGAAACAATGAATTCATGAAATTCTTAGGCAAATGGATGGAGCTAGAGAATATCATACTAAGTGAGGTAACTCAGACTCAAAAGGTGAATCATGGTATGCACTCACTATTAAGTGGATATTAACCTAGAAAACTGGAATACCCAAAACATAATCCACACATCAAATGAGGTACAAGAAGAAAGGAGGAGTGGCCCCTAGTTCTGGAAAGACTCAGTGAAACAGTACTCAGCAAAACCAGAACAGGGAAGTGGGAAGGGGTGAGTGGGAGGACAGGGGAAGAGAAGGGGGCTTACGGGACTTTCGGGGAGTGGGGGTGGGGGGCTAGAAAAGGGGAAGTCATTTGAAATGTAAATAAATTATATCGAATAAAAAAAAATTTAAAAAAAGTGCCTATTTCTTCCACAATGTTTTAAAGATTTACTTTCATTATTTTTAATTATATGCTTGTGTGTCTGAGAGTGTATATACACACAGTGGTCACAGGGATCAGATGCTTGACCTACAGTTATTGGCAGTTGTGAGCTGCCTGACGTGGGACCAAACTTGGGTACTATGCAAGAGCAGTATGTACTTTTAACCTAGGCATCTCTCCAGCGTGATATATGTTACTTCTTAAGCTAGGTCTTGGGTAATACAATAGTTTACTTTTTAAGCATGTGGTAGGCACTAGAGTATCAATATTTTATTATTTGTACTTTTGTATGTCTTAATTATATTTCTTAACAAGGTAGAGATTGATGAAATACCTGTCTTAGGATGATTTAAGTATTTGCACACCAGGAAGGCCATTTGGACAATAAAAAGGGCATTGAACTCGGAAGATAAAAATCAAAGGTCTAGTTCCAGCTCTGTCCCTAATTAGCTTATAAATCATAAATCACATTAGCTCTCAGTGTTGCATTCTCCTCCTCTGAAATCATTGTTATTTTCTTTCAAAATCAAGTCTTTCCAAATGCTGTCTGTATTCCTCAAGGACGGGGGCACATGCTTAACTACCTTATATTTTGCATGGCCTTGGCATTTTCCTATGAAGTTTGAAGTACATTTTAAGACCTTACTTAGAGGTGATGCATTAATATTTTGGACATAATAATAACTCACAACAAAGGCTTTTCTTTGATAGCCTTTCTAATAAAGTATGCCTCTGATTGCAAGAGAGCAATAGCAAAGTACATATTGTTATCATGTCAATCAAACTCTCCAGCAAAAATAGAATTCCAAAAGGATGCTCTCTGATGGTAGCTGGCATTACCTTCTTAAAGATGGAAGGCTCAACTGTGTG